>NW_022992040.1:1143468-1146291 GCF_902827175.1 Gymnodraco acuticeps | reverse complement strand
TAAGACATATAAGACATATTTGACATACAGATGGCTTATTTACAATTTACATACAGGTGGTTTTTTACATACAGATTGCTTGTTTACAATTTTCATTTTAGATTTCGTTCTAATACATCATAACCGGACATTTAAGACATACCAAGTCTACAGATATACAGTTAGTAACAGAGTCTAAAATAATGCGAGTATATACATAGATGGGGGGGGAAGCTGTCCATTGTACGACAGGTTGAGATTTGTACCATTACCGGGGCCAGTTTTGCAATGCTCTCCCCCGAAGGTGCTCTTTAAGAGAGGTTTGAAGGTAAGTATAGTTTTACTTCCTTTACAGTTGTGGGAAGAGCGTTCCACCTTGATGTGGCATAATTGCGAAACGTGTATTCCCCCTTTTTTTGTGCTAAATCTGGGTTTCACATGATTTGTGGAGCTCCCTCTGGTGTTATGATCATGGTATTCCTTGACCTTTGGGAAGAATTTTGACATGTACATGGGTACCATAGAGGTGTAGTGGATCTTTTAGACCAGGCCCATTGCAAGTAGCTGTACTCTGTAGTCTACTCTAAGCCATCCTAGGTTGTCAAAGTGGGCAGAGGTGAGGTGGGTTCTAGATGAAAGGTCAAGCAGTAGTCTGACCAGTTTATTTGCGATGTTGAAGTTTTATTTTTAGCGCCTTGGAGGTGCTATGGTACCATGACATGCAAGCATAGTCATAGTACCCTTGAATGAGTGCTCCTGCCAGAGTTTTCAGGGTGTTTTTGTTTACCAGAGAGGAGATCCGGTATAGGAATCTAGTTCTTTGATGACTTTTTTTATTACATTGGATGCCATTTTGTCACAGGAGAGGTTGGCCTCAAGAATAGATCCTAGGTATGTACTTCTTACTTGTGACAATAATGTCACCCACTGCAACTGAGAAGTCGTCGGATTTGCTGAGATTATGTTTAGAACCGAAGAGAATGGACTCTGTTTTACCCAGGTGTAATGATAATTTATTATCGGCGAGCCAGGTGCAGATTCTGCGAGCTCGGAGCTGAGGGTTTTTCAACCTGCAACCTGTTCCTGTCAGAGACCAGCAGGGCTGAGTCGTCCGCGAACAGGAACAAGTTGCAGTCACATGCTGATGACATGTCGTTTGCATAAATTAGGAACAGTAACGGACCTAATATGCTTCCTTGTGGAACACCACAGCTCACTGGGAGGGGGGGGGACAGAGTACCGTTTCCTCCACCATCTGTTCTCTCCCCCAGGTAGGATTGCATCCAGCTCACCGATAGTTTATCAAAACCAATTGCTTTTAGCTTGTCAATCAGAATGGGGTGATTGACAGTGTCGAAAGCCTTTTGTAGGTTCAGCATCACCATGCCGCAGTACTTGCCCTCGTCCACCTCTTGTTTGATGTGGTCGCTCAAATAAAAAGGCATGCAGTGGAGTGGGATGTTCTAAAGCCAGATTGAAATTCATAGATTAGTTTCTTTTCCGCGAGGTACTTTTCGACCTGTTCATATACTATTTTTTCCATGACTTTCGAGATGGAGGTAAGTATAGAAACAGGGGCGGTAGTTGCCTGGGTCCAATTTGCTGCCCTTTTTGTGCAGGGGGGTTACTCTTGCAATTTTTAAGTCTTTGGGTACTTTTCCCTGTTTTATGGAGAGGTTAATTATGTGAGCTATGACTGGTGAGATGGCGGTTTGCTGTGTCTCTGAGGAATTTGGAGGGGATATTGTCGTGGCCAGTGGCCTTGTTAGGTTGTAGGGCGCTCAGTTTAATGAGTACCTCTGCTGTTGTTACCCTTGCTAGACTGAAATCATCTTTGCGTACCCCTAGGTTTTTGTAGTAGGTCATGATGTGATCTACTCCAAAAAGCCCTGAGTGGGAGGGTAATTTATTTACAAGAGTTGTGGCTATGTTTGTGAAAACAAATTTCAAGTACTTGGCCACATCCAGTTTGTCTGTGATGAGCCTGTTATCTGTCTTTATGTTTAAGTTCGAAAATCTCGTTTAAGTTTTTTACTGCAGCCAAGCTGGTTATTGAGTAATTTCCAAATTCACGGGGTTTATTTTTGTTTTCCTCAGTTTTGACATTGATGAAACTCTTTTTGGCAGTTTTGATCATGGAGCTTACGTAATTTCTTAGTCTGTTTCTTTCAATTTTTAGTTCAGTCACGTGGGCCTGTAGTTCACTGCTCGTGCTTTGGAAAGCATTGACTGACTTTTATGAAACTCAGAGCATTTTTTGTCTCTGGTTTTCATGGCGGTCAGTATGCCGGAGTGCATCCACGGCTCAGCGCGATTTTTTATCCTGGTTGTTCTTAGGGGGGCCAAATCATTGAGTATTGCAGAGAATTTGTTTTTGAAACCAAGCCATTTTCTTCAACTTGTGTACCACTAAGCTCATCTGACCAGTCCAGGCTATCCAGTTCTAGGTTAAAGGCCTCGCTAGAGTAGTTTTTGAGGTCTCTAGATATGACTGTTTTGTGACAGCTGGCCCTTTGTTTTAGCTTTTTGCGGGTACAGAATATCATATAATGATCACTTAAAACCGCATGCTATAACCCCTTTACTGCAGATCCTGGACCTGTCAGAGGTCAGAATGAGATCAATGGTAGTTTGTGTTGTTTCACATACCCGGGTGGGTTGGGTGATTAGCTGGCTGAAGCCGTGCAGATCACAAATCCTACTGAAGGACTTGAAGACGGACGTGTCTTTACGTTGCATATCCGTGTTCCAGTCTCCAATAATAATTGTCTCTACATCCCCCACATCAGCCAAACATCCATCTAATGTATCATAAAAGTCACTCTGTTCCGGTGGTCTATAGAT